>NC_089886.1:5000-7500 GCF_040182565.1 Anser cygnoides
TAACCCTAACCCTAACCCTAACCCTAACCCTAACCCTAACCCTAACCCTAACCCTAACCCCAACCCTAACCCTAACCCTAACCCCAACCCTAACCCTAACCCTAACCCTAACCCTAACCCCAACCCTAACCCTAACCCTAACCCTAACCCTAACCCTAACCCTAACCCTAACCCTAACCCTAACCCTAACCCTAACCCTAACCCTAACCCTAACCCTAACCCTAACCCTAACCCTAACCCTAACCCTAACCCTAACCCTAACCCTAACCCTAACCCTAACCCTAACCCTAACCCTAACCCCAACCCTAACCCTAACCCTAACCCCAACCCTAACCCTAACCCTAACCCTAACCCTAACCCTAACCCTAACCCTAACCCTAACCCTAACCCTAACCCTAACCCTAACCCTAACCCTAACCCTAACCCTAACCCTAACCCTAACCCTAACCCCAACCCTAACCCTAACCCTAACCCTAACCCTAACCCTAACCCTAACCCTAACCCTAACCCTAACCCTAACCCTAACCCCAACCCTAACCCTAACCCTAACCCTAACCCTAACCCTAACCCTAACCCTAACCCTAACCCCAACCCTAACCCTAACCCTAACCCTAACCCTAACCCTAACCCTAACCCTAACCCTAACCCTAACCCTAACCCTAACCCTAACCCTTTAATTTTAATTTTAATTTTAATTTTAATTTTTAATTTTAATTAACTTAATTCTTTAATTTTAATTTTAATTTTAACTTTAATTTTAATTTCAACTTTAATTTTAATTTTAATTTTAATTCTTTAACTTTAACTTTAATTTTTTAATTTTAATTTTAATTTTAATTTTAATTTTTAATTTTAATTTTAATTTTAATTTTAATTTTAATTCTTTAATTTTTTAATTTTTTAATTCTTTAATTTTAATTCTTAATTTTAATTTTAACTTCTTAATTTTAACTTTAATTTTGGTCTTTAATTTTAATTTTAATCTTGACCTTTAATTTTAACTTTAATTTTAATTTTAACTTTAATTTTAACTTTAATTTTTTAATTTTAATTCCTAACTTGAATTTCCTAACTTTAATCTTAATCCTTTAACTTTAATCTTCAATTTTTTTAATTTTCTAATTTTTTAACTCAACTTTAACCTTTGTAATTCCTAACTTTAACTTTAACCTTTAACTTTAACTTTCTAATTCTGAACCTTTTAACTTTAACTTTAATTTTAATCTTTAATTTTAATTTTAATTTTAACCCTTTTAATTCTTTAATTTTAACCTTTAATTCTAATTTTAATTCTCTTAATTTAACTTTAACCTTCTAATTTTTTTAATTTCCTAATTTTAATTTCTAACTTAACTTTAACTTTAATTTTAACTTTAACCCTAACCCTAACCCTTTTAATTTTTAACCCTAACCCTAACCTTTGGTAATTTTCCTAATTTTAACTTTAATTCTTTAATTTTAATTTAATTTTTAATTTTCTTAATTTAATTTTAACTTTAATTTTAATTTTAATTCTTTAATTTTAATTTTAATTTCCTTAATTTTTTTAATTTTAATTTTAATTTTAATTTTTAATTTTAATTTTAATTTTTTTAATTTTAATTTTAATTTTAATTCTAATTTAATTTTTAACTTTAATTTTAATTTTAATTCTTTAATTTTAATTTTACCTTAATTTTAATTTTTAATTTTAATTTTAACTTTAATTTTAATTTTAATTTTAATTTTAATTTTAATTCTTCTTAATTTTAATTTTTAATTCTTTAATTCTTTAACTTCTTAACTTTTAATTTTAATTTTAATTTCTTAATTTTAATTTTAATTTTAATTTTAATTTCTAATTTTAATTTTAATTTTAATTTTAATTTTAATTTTAATTTTTAATTTTAATTTTTTTAATTTTAATTCTTTTAACTTTAATTTTAATTTTTTAATTTTTTAATTTTTTAATTTTTAATTTTAATTTTAATTTTAACTTTAATTCTTAATTTTTAATTTTAACTTTAATTTTAATTTTAATTTTAATTTTAACTTTAATTTTAATTTTTAATTTTAATTTTTTTAATTTTAATTTTTTAATTTTTTTAATTTTTTAATTTTAATTTTAATTTTAATTCTTTAATTTTTAATTTTAATTCTTAATCTCTTAATTTTAATTTTTTTAATTTTAATTTTAATTTTTTAATTTTTAATTTTTAATTTTAATTTTTTAATTTTAATTTTAATTTTTTAATTTTTACTTTAATTTTAATTTTTAATTTTAATTTTTAACTTTAACTTTAATTTTAATTTTAATTTTTTTAATTTTAATTTTAATTTTTTAATTTTAACTTTAACTTAATTTTAATTTTAATTTTAATTTTAATTTTAATTTTTAATTTTAATTTTAATTTTAATTTTAATTTTAATTTTTTAATTTTTAATTTTAATTTTTTAATTTTAATTTTAATTTTAATTTTTAATTTAATTTTAATTTTAATTTTTAATTTTAATTTTAATT